>NW_026442118.1:0-2111 GCF_026898425.1 Galleria mellonella
ACCGATTTGGCTGATTTTTTTTTTTTTGTATTTGTTATTATTAAGAGAAGGTTCTTATGTAAGAAAAAATTACGAAAGTTGCCGGAAAACCCCTAAAAACAGCCCTTTTCTTTTTCCCATACAAACGTTTTATTTTGCATATATGTATATACATACATACATATGTAAGTAAAAATGATTGTTTGTTTGTTAGTAACGCTAACGCTCGAGAACGGCGGAACCAATCCTCATGAAATCAGAAGTTGTGCGCTGTGGATCTGGAAAGGGTTAGATATAAAAAAACCATATACTTTTCATAACGAAAAGTCGAAAAATTGGAAATTTCCAAAAAGTGACTTTTCATACAATTCTTTTTTGTTTTGTTTTTCAATATTTTGATTTGTAAATTCAATTTCGGTCGCTTGCTTTTTTATTCCGGCTATTTAAAAGAATAATTATTGAAAATTATTCAGTGAAAACTTTATGTGTGTTTCAAACGAAGTGATCATATAAGAAATTATTTTAAAGAAAATGCCGGCACGTCCAAAATCAAACATAGGTCGACGTACTCGAAATTCTCGGGGCGTGTTGTCACAAAGTGCAGTGCGACGTCTACGAAATAGATTTGAAGAAGCTCATCATGCATGAAATCCAGCAAGACCTACGCGAATACGACGTCGTGTTTTGGAAGATATGTTCCGTGCTGCATTTGATTACGACCCTTCAATCGACTATAATGTACATGGATATATTGGAATGATGGATGTTATATGCCCACATTGTATGAAACGGCTGGAATGTGTTGCGCTAACGGGAAAGTAAAATTGCCCGAATTTGAACCGCCTCCTGAACCATTACAATCATTAATTTTTGAGACATCACAGGAAACATTTTTTCACGCAATTCGTCTTTTGGCTTTCGGACAAAAATAAGAGACTAATTTTCTTTTTTGTTGTTTTTGTTATTATGAGGAGATAACATTCATACATATTACAGATCCAAAAAAAAGTACGAAAGTTGCCGGAAAAAAATCTTATACATCCAAAATTTTGGTAAGCCATATACAAACAATTTTGCCAATTTTATTTTGTTATATATAAGGATGTAATAATTGCCGGAAAAGTAAAAATGAATTTTTGTTTGTTAGTAACGCTAATGCTCGAGAACGGCTGAACCAATCTTGATGAAATTTTCAGAAGGTTGTTCGCTGTGGATCTGGAAAAGTTAAGAATTAAAAAAAAATACTTTTCATAAGAAAAAGTCGAAAAATTGGAAATTTCCAAAAAAATTAACTTTTTTTTCATACAATTTTTTTTTTTTTGTTTTTCAATATTTTGATTTGTAAATTATTTGAATCGTTCAATTTCGGTCGCTTGCTTTTTTATTCCGGCTATTTAAAAAAAAAATTTTGAAAATTATTCAGTGAAAACTTTATGTGTGTTTCAAACAAAGTGATCAATTACAGATTGAAATTTGTTACGAAGCCACGAAGAGGTCGCGCTAATATCGGTCGGCGTTCTTTTTGCCATCAACGTATGGCAGCCCAAGTACACATGAACGAGTACTCCCAGGATGCGATGACATACGTGTGGAATTATGGATCGCGGTCAATCAGCAAGCAATCGTCACGACTTCACAGTATGGCTTTTCAAACAACAGTTACGATGTTCTTCTTTGGATGGTGGATAGTGGTTCCACCAGATCAAATTGATGAAATTTTCTGCGGAAATTCTTCTGATGCAGAGAAAGATCCAGTATTATACGAAGTGATGAAAACCAATATGGTTCACGGACCTTGCGGACACCAAAATCCCACTTTGGTTTGTATGTCTGATCAATATATGCACGAAACACTAGAGTGCTTTTCTTTCGGAAACAAACTAGAAATGATGGATATCCACTCTATTTCGTAGTCATCAGATGTCAGCATTCAATTTAGAAGAGTGAATATCGAAGTTGACAACACATGGATCTTACTATATTCCCCACTATTTTCTAATTCACATTCAAAACTCATATCAATGTTTAGTGTAATCTATAAAATACGTTTGTAAGTACGTCATCAAAAGCAACATGGCGGTTATTGGTCTTGAACGATACGGTCGATACGTGAACTGCAATAAAGCGCTTTG